>NC_057813.1:509151184-509153803 GCF_018294505.1 Triticum aestivum
CGCCGTCAGCTCCTCCTCCTCCGCGCCGCCGCCGCCGCCGCCCATCGCGCGGAACGCCCGGATCCCGAGCCTGTGAGGCGAATCCGGTTAGCAGCCGAAGAAGGGGAGCGGCCGCAAGGGTTTTGGAGTTCTCGGAGAAAATGAGGTGCTGCTACTATTTTTCTCTCTTCCCCCTTGTGGCCTTGCCTTTGTGGGAGGGAGGCAGAGGCGTCCTGAGGGTGCAAGGACGGCCGTCCATCTACTGGATGGACGGTCTAAACTTCGACTTGTGCAATTTAGCCAAGAAATCCAGAAATTTAGGTTTGATTTGGAAACATACTTGGATTGGACAGTAGTAGTATCTGACTATTATTTGGGTGGAAGAACTAATCCGTCCATTATTACAGTACAACATTGTTCTTTTATACATACATACCTACGGAAGAAGCATATGAGATCGGCTACACACTTGGACAGATCCATCATGCAGCGAACCAACTAGGAGGGCCGAAGCGAGAAAAACAGCTGCTCATGGTAGAACGCTTCCCAGCAGGATACCCTACCGAAGCCTCTACTGATTCGCTCTCGATGTGAACAAATGCAAGCGATTTACAGTGTACCCCCTTGATGTTCCACCAGAGACCGGAGTGGAGGATTCGGGAGCGATTAATTTTGGTGAGTGCTCGCGGAAATCAAAAAGACAGACTTCTCAGTTACCCTTGCACTGAGTGTTTGTGGAAGGCCGGCGGCGACTGCGTCGATTCGTACATCGAAAGAAACAGCCACGGAGAGGAGGGGAGAATCGGTCGGGGCTTCGAGGGGGAGGGTCGGTTGTGCGTGTGCGGCCGCCGAGACGATGTGGAGAGAGGGCGCACAAGAAGAAGAAAAGAGAAGTAGTAAAACGGAAAGGTTTCAACGGTGCCAGCAGCCGATTGAGGGCATCTCCAACGGCGTTTCATCAAAACATCCACGGATGTGTTCGTGGACGTCCCATCATGTCCATCAAATATTTCCCCATTTCAAATCAAACAACTCAAACACGAATTACGTGCAAAATTTAAAATAGTTAGATACTTCCTCCGTCAGCGTTTTGAACTTAACCTAAGCCTAAGTTAAGTAGCCAACTGTGGCCTCAAGGCATGGTCTCCGAGGTTACTGGGACCATTGTCATCATCATCGTCATGGCGCTAGTGAAAGAAGCCGCTCCTGCCACCGCGGCATCTGTCCTCGGTCAGCGCAAATGCTTGATCGTTTCCTTCGCCTTGCGTCGCCTCTCCTCAATTTGGAGGCCAATTTCACGCTCTAACTCGGCCAGCACAACGCAGAGGAGCTGCTCGTTCAACCCGCATCAGAGGCGGGCATCTATCTCCTTGGCGGTCTTGGATTGATCGAGATTCTACCAAGATTTGTTACTCTTGGATTTTGTGGGAACCCTAGACGGTTAGTGTTTCTACTTGTTTGTGTGTTGCCTTGTGTAGGTTACTAGCTTGTTGTATCGCATCATATAGGGTTATGTCACCTAGTTACATTGCCAGAGAACTTATTTTCCGCGGTTGACTCTAAAGGCAACTAAGAAAATAACTTAATTTGGTAGCCGCACACACACACACCCTCTAGGTGACATTATCAACATCTTTGATTCCACAAGGTTTTTGAGTAACATAAAAGTTTTCGCCATAACAGATGCCATAAAACTATTGCCCTAAAATTTGGAAAGCAATTAAAACATAAGGCCCGACATGGGAGGGCGGGGAGGCGGATTTGACGATCGCCGGCCGCCAAGCTTGATTTTGGCCGGCGGAGGTTGCCAGAGACCAAGGAAAGGCGAGGAGGGATGCAGCCAAATCATGCGGCGATGTACCAGCCGAGCGCCAAGAACTCGACAACGAGTAGTGGCTCGTCGGCGGTCGCAAGGGTCGCAGTGGCTGCTAATCAACATCGATGGGCAGCAGTGGTGCTGCAGCGACCATTGTAGGCGGCGGCTAGGCGCGATACGACTGGAATCGGGCGCCGGTGGCTCGAGATTCGGTGACGGTCGTAGGGGTAGCGGCAGACGTCCTGAGCGGTGGGATGGCGGCAAGGCAGGGGGCAGCCGACGAAATCACCGTGACGAGAATATGTCAGAATTAGCGTGGGGTGGCAATGATCGGTGGCTGGGAAGTTTCACCGCGGCGGTTGAGTTCCTGCCATAGCGTTTTTGGTTTTGAGCAAGCTAGAGTCCTTGGGCGCAATGTACGCTGATGTTGACGAGGCCAAGACAATGGCTTTCTCAGGACCAACCGAGTCTTGTCACCCACCCGCCATCTCCTTTAGGCAATTATGGGTGGTTGGTGCGTTGGCAAGGAAAGTCCGCTATAGCCTTTCAGCAGGGGGCCGCTAAATGGTCGCCTTCACAAATAGCCCGCTATAGCCTGCTATAGGCCGCTATAGCTGATTTGAAAGTCCGCCGCTATTTTTCATAGCCCGCTGTTTAAAACATATTTTTGTGGTGATCGGTATTGGTCGAGGCGCGGTTTTAATGCTCTAGTCAGGGTAGGTTCCTTTGCGTTGTGTTTGTATTGTGTGTGGGTACTTTTTTCGGCTTAGTTCACATGTGATGTTTGTACTACACTTGTTGTTTGCATCAAAAGGTAGTCTCTT